>NW_017263621.1:316700-326960 GCF_001500285.1 Mollisia scopiformis
CCGAATATTACCGTCTTCGAATCACATGAAAAAGTCAATCTAGCTTAGCTAGGTAGGTAGGTACCTAGGTTCCGGCCGTCGATCACGTGGTAGCGCCTTCCCCTCCCACCTGCAGCTCTTCAAAAGACTATCCACTCTTATTGCTTTAGATTGTGCAAAACTTGTATTAAAGACCTCGGCATATGGCTCGAACTGCCTCTAGCAAGTACCTCTTCAAATTTCCACTCATCCGAAGTAGCTAATTTTTAGCTCACACACAATACCGCATTGAGTTACGAGCATTCCCGATATTCTGTCATTGTTCTGCTGGATAGATGCCAGTGCTATCTATTTCCCGAAGAAAGGACCTGAACTCGATGTTTTCAACAATACGAGAGCGCGCTAGGAACAGCGGAGTTTTCCTGTTGAGCAATTGTGCTCTTGGTTCATTATACTAGAGCAGTCCTTATTTTACTCCGTGCATGACGAACAATATTTCATGTGAAGGTTGGGTTGTATCATTCCTTTGTATTGGGATGTCCTCAATAACGTCTATGTCCACAAGTTTCACAGCCCACAACTCAAAGAGCCACCTGAGTAGTAGCAGGGCCATACTTGGCTAACCCTGGATCCTCTCTTTTCAAAAACTCGAAAGGATTCTGATGGTCCTCCACATAGCCAACTCCGCCGACCGCTTTGTCTAATCGGAGATAATTAGCTCACCTGTATCTTTCACGTTTCCGGGATATCTTACAGTATCCAGCTAATTTGAGAATGTCCTCAGGGAGCTTCCGAGCAATCTCGATTGGGGTTGAGAGATCCTCATCTTGATCTGCACGGTAGTAGTCTCGTTGGCTGATGGATTTAGCAAGAGGTCACCATTCGCACGCAGGCATCATTTACCCAAATACTGCAATCAAAGTCCTTTTTGCATCAAGATCCGTCCTCTCGCATTTGTTTTCACCAGCACCGTGATAAGTTGCTGTCTGGGTTTAGCTGCTGGTACTCATCTATCTTGGTACACTCACATCCGAGTGTAATAAGCGCTGAACCGGGTTCCATTTCTGCATATGCGCATTCCTCGAGCTTTGGTGCTCGCTCAGGTCCCCACAAGTGACTTCCCGGAATTACTGCTGTTGCCTGGAAGTAGAAAGTCAATTCAAATATTCCAGACACGGTGCGGTGCATACACCGTTTTTGTATGTACACTTAGACCCAGCAATCAGGACTCCGACCATAGGTGTAAATAGGGGATTGCTTGGTTCCGGGCGAATAAGGTAAGCTATTTGGTCCTGGGTAACAATCAATGCTGAAGCACCTAGAAGCAGACATCTTCAATGTTACCCTATGCAATGGTTGAGGCTTCGCGCCTGGAAGTAGACGGAGAGCCGCAGTAGATGCAAGCATATAGCCGCTTTTTTGTGACAACAATTTGTCCCCAGTGTATGAGAAGTACTCGTCACTGAGATCATTTCAGCTTCCATCATCCGCGTCAAGGCAATAATGGCTACGACTTACTTCAAGAAACGTTCCATAACACCTTGCCATAATGGTAGGCGCATTATCTTGACTAGTTGGTTTGGCATCTTGGCTAACAGTCCCTTGATGGTCTGTCAACAGACGAAGATGTTTGCTAGAAACACACGCACGTAAACTCTTTGCGAACCCTCCGGAAAGAAGCCGTCACCAAGCTCCTCATGGGTTGCACTAGAATTGTACATTTTACGTCCAGCGAGGTGAGGCTCGACTATTTGATCAGTCACCTACTTGGTTTAATGAGTGTCCGGCGCGCTCACTTGCAGCCATTGACTCCTTCAAGAGCTCGGAGGAGAGAAAGTTGGCAACAATAACTCCGCCATCTCGAGCAATGATGTCGACTATTTTTTCTAACGGCTCAGAAGCTTCGATGGTTACCAGTGATGGCGCCATTTTCTGATATTTTCGGTAACTACGGAGAGTGGTCGTGAAATAGATGGAAAGCAAAGTGTTAAAGTACAGTCGTCGCTGTTTCGATGAAGAAACTGTATCTCTGAAATGCTTTATCTTGAATCCAAGGCTCAAATCCAGCGTCAGATTGCCATTTGACAGAAGTGGCAGGTCAACCCGGTGAATTTGGCATCCCAAGGGGTTGACCTGCCACTTTCATGTGGGTCTATCGGCTCTGCGCTCCGATCCATGGAGCCATCTACCAACAAAAAGTGCTTCTGAGATAACATCTCCGGACTTCTCCGCTTGATGCTATAGACTATCTCTCCAGAAACTATCTCTTCATGGGATCCCAAGTCATGTAAGGATGGGGCTAGATTCCCAGATTTACGGAGACCTTTGAGCTTCGTCTCGCTTCTGGTCCATGGAGCAACCCACCTTTGAGAAAGTTCTCATCCGAAAGAGAGAAGTGATGCTCGCACCGCTGTTGGAAGTATGCACAGCTTGCATTCTTCTGTGTCTTCTTTTTCGTTAAATTAGATATCTGCAATGGAGCGTTCCGTCAACCCTACTCGTACGACTGAAAAGAAAGAGGTTGAGTTGACTCGGATTTACTCAGCGGCGACTGGACAAGTGAATGAGGTGAGTTTTATCACCCTGTCAGGGAACGGCAACTTGACTAAATCGGCGCATAGACAACCAAGACTTATGAATCCTCAACTTCTGGGGAAGTGCCTAATCTTCAGAGAACAGATTTGGATGCAGCTATCGAAGCTGCTGTGAACAATCGCCAGTTGAACCCAAGACAGATTCAACTGACTGCTATCGCTGGATCGATTGGAGCGTAAGAGCTTCGGCGTTTCGTTGAAGACGATGCTGATCTTGCTGCTACAGTGCCCTATTTGTAGGAATGGCTCTGGCGTCCTATCTGGTCCACTTTGCTTGTTGATTGGTTTCCTTTTCTGGACTACAGTCGTCGTCTGTATAGCACAGTGCCGTAAGTTGTTCTTTCGATTTTTTGGTTGTTCGCACTCAGTGATGATGTAGAAACCGAAACTGTTGGTCTTTTCCCTCTTGATGGATCATTCATTCGTTTAGCGGCCCGCATGGTTGACCCCGCCCTTGGTGTAGCAGTTGGTTGGAATCATTTCGTAGGTTGTATTATTGCGTTGTTATACCTTACTAACAAAAGAGTTCGCACAAACGTCCTATGTCATCTTCGAGGCTACTGTCCTCAATACACTTGTCGAGTATTGGGGGTATGGCCGATCACCTGCCATTTGATCACAGGTATGCGGTTCTTCATCTGCACGAGGAATGCAATCTGACATGTGTCCAGTGGCATTGCTTTTCTTCTTAGCCATCAATGTATATAGAGCCGATCTCTTTGGAGAAGCAGAATGTAAATATGAGGCCCACCCAAATATAACCTTCACTGACTCTTCATTAGTCTGGTTGGCTTTGGGGAAAGTGCTCTTGGCTACTGGCTTGATTGTTTACACCTTCGTCACTATGGTAGGAGGCAATCCTGAACACGAGTATGTGCTCTTACAACATTCGTTCGTGTCTAATCTGTTTAGTCGTTATGGCTTCCGATACTGGAGGGATCCTGGGCCTTGGGCAGGCACGAGTCCGTCAACTCGCTTAGAGTCTTTTATCAATGCAGTAAATGTCGCCGGCTTTTGTATGGGAGGGCCAGAATACATCTCAAGTCGGTCTCGGAATGCCGGAAAATATAAGCGATTCTAATCTCAACAGTGATTGCTGGTGAAGCCAAAGACCCGCGTCGTACAGTACCTCGGGCTTTCAAGACGATTGTTGCGCGGCTCATTGTCTTCTTCATTGGAGGGTCTCTTTGCGTTGGAGTAGATATGTCGTACTTCGAAACTGATTCTTGCTAACTCGGTGTTAGATTTTGGTTCCGTACAACGATAAAACGTGATAACTTGCGTCCTTTCGTAGTCTCTGTCTTGCTAACAATTGTAGTCTCAACAATGGAGCTTCGACTTACTCGGGAGCCTCTCCATAGTAAGTATAATGTTCCATTGGATAGATTTCAGCTGATTCTAATCTAGTGTCATTTCAATGCAACGCCTTCAAATTCCAGTCTTGCCATCTATCGTTACGGCAGCTCTCTTGACGAGCATCATTTCAGCTGGAAACGCGTATACTTTCAATGCGTCACGAAGCCTGCACGCCTTGGCGCTGGAGGGGCAGGCACCTAAGATCTTTCGTCGACTGAACAAGAAGTATGCTTTCGTACCGCTTATAGATCTTTGCTGATTTCTTCAGGGGTGTACCGTATATCGCTGTTATCATGGTTATGCTATTATCTTGCCTCGCGTACTTGGCTCTCGGGTCTAGCAATTCTCAGGTGCTCAATTGGATCTTGAAGTAATACTATCGACTTTCTATGTGTGACTTTTGCTGATTCGGCTCACAGCTTTTGTACTGCCGCCACTATGTTGTGAGTTCTTACGTGACGATGGATTAGTTTTGCTCTGATGCTTGATAGTAATTGGAGTGTAATGTCAATGACATGGATTCGCTTTAATGCTGCTATGAAAGCACAAGGAATCGAGAGGACAGGTTTTTTGCCTAGTGTTTCACGTTTTCAGCCTTTTGCAGGGTATTGGGGCTTTGGCTGGAGCTTCCTCTTCCTCTGGTTAGTCTAACATTTATGTCAATGAACGAGAAACTAAATCCTGTACCAGGCTACAAGGCTACTCAGTCTTTTTGAAAGGGAACTGGAAAGTCGCTACTTTCATCTTCGATTATGGCATTGTAAATTAACTTGAGTGCTCGAGTATCAAACCTGACAGCCTTTTAGATTGCTCTTGCTGGAGGAATTGGCGTTGCATGGAAGATCGTTAAACGCACCCCATTACATCACAGCAAAGATGTAGATTTGAGTACAAATCTTAAATTCTTTGAAGCTCTGACAGAATACTACCGAAACGAACGAGAAGCTGCGCCGATTAGTGTGAAAGACAAGATGCTGGCGAAACTGTTTTAATGGATGGAGCTGAAGGTATGTATTCCTTCATATTTAAAATTTTCACAATGGTAGTACTATTGTGTATGACGAAATTTGCATGCGCTTTGGATTGGTGTGGTAGTCACTGATGTGGCCGGAAGATGTGGAAGTTTTGTTGTGAGAAATGGATTATGAGATGCGCCCTTTGAATCAAGAACTTTGAAATAGACCCCCCAGTATACATCAATTCGAAGCAGAGACTTCTCCTGATCGTATGGTACGGATATTACAACTAAAAGGCAAGCATGTCTCCATCAATTCTATGGCAAACATCGCCACTTTGCAACAATGGCTCCACTGGACTTCAAGGACTCTTGCTGCTGGACAGCTCCGATACGGGAATTCAACAGCAAACAAATTTGCATCCAGAATAGGTGCTCAGGAATGGAGTGGAATAGCTCTATGAGTAGAATGGGATGACTCTCATGTGACGAATTTTCGCATGTTTGATATCTTTGTTCTTCTCTTGACATTTGGCTGAGGTTAAAGTTTACCTTCGACTGCAAGAGAACTTCATTCGAGCATATGATTGAAGTCTTCGATAGCGAAGAATGTTCAACATTAATATTAACGATTAACCCTATTCTATCTCGATACACTGCTACCCCGCATAACAATATTCATCAAAACAAGCATCACAGCTGCTTGGCACATCCAAACCTCCTGCATCCAAAATAGCACAAGCGAGACAGACGGCCCACTCGTCGCTATTGTTGCGGCTCATCACTACATTTCCATTCGCAACCATCTCCTCAGAAATTGTGCTAGTGTACGTTAAACTGAAAGTTGAAATCCCACTAGCAAATGTGTGATCAGCATTTGGCACCCATATCAAGGGTATATGCGCCCGCTGTGCTTGGCCGGAACCCCCGCTAGGCCCGAAGAAGGGAGTGGGGTTGCACGGACCACCGCGCGCGCCCCCCGCGAGGAAGCTAAGACGCGTCAGACCTGGGACGCGTCTTGGTATTCTCTATTTCAACTTGCTCGATGTGCTCGAATTCGAATCGGATACCTGCTAAAAGATAACATAAACCACCTTTAAGCCGTCTGTCTTTCCAACCCCCGCAAAAGCCTTAGAACCCTCCCTTTATTACAATAATATAATGGATCTTCTCTCTTTCAATCCAACTTACAACGTCTTGATCTGTACGAGCTGCAGATATGCGATTCACTCTACAGCGGTTGCTTCTCACTTGTACGACTATCACAAGGCTGCTATCCCACTCGGTAAAGTCCAGGAATACGCTCGTCTCTTCACCCCGGACTCTCTACTCCCTCCCCGAGAAGTGAAGCAGCTCTACGTACCCACTCACACGCCCCTAATCCCCCACCTACGGATCTACGACAACGCTTACTGCTGCAAGCTGTGCCCTCTTAATTAGCCATACGTAATCCGAGACCAACGGCTTCTACTTAGCCATCTAAGGGAGGCCCATTAATGGAGTAAAAGTAAAGGCTTTGCAGACCGCCCATCCACATCGTCCCTTCCACTCAGCACTACTGCTTACTCTCCTGTCGTTTGCCAGACCTTTCACATAAAGGGCTACACCCGCTACTTCCTCGTTAATAGCGGTAAGCCTATCGGCTCTGATCTAGCACCGGCACCGGCACCGGCTCAACTTGCGGACGCCCTGGAGAGACCACCCCTCGGCCTCCGAGAACAAGTAGAGCAGACTCTGGCTCAAAAGCTCTAAGCGCCTAAGCCCAACATCACCTCGCGCCATAAGACTAAAGTCTCTCCATGGCTTGACTTAACGCAATAGGAGCGGTACTTTCGGGGCTATAACTTGGGTCGTATTGCACGGCTCCTTAATCTCCCATCGCCTCATCCCCTATTCGACCCCGATTAGCCAGATAATTACCTCGTTCTCGTACTTGAATCCTTTGACCGTCTTATCGAGCAAGCCCGCGAATCCCTCCGGACTAACCGAATCAACATCTTCGATTAGCAGCGTGTTAGTAGCTTCTTCACCCATAAGACCACTAACTTCTCATTGGTGCACAAGCTTTAAGAAGGCACTTACACTACATACAAGAAGGTATAGAAGCAACTACTAAGCTTCGTTTATCGGCGCGTCTAGCGGAACCAAGGCCCTAAGCTCTCTTATCGTCTTACCGATGCTCAGGTGACAGCCCTCGATCGAGTGATGCAAGCTGCGGCCGAGCTTGCATAGGAACAGTAAAGCACTAGTCTAGTGGTAGCATAGCTCCGGCAAAATCTCAATTATACTACGATCCAATTATACATCTCGTTATTAGACTATGCTTTATTCGATATAGTTTACGACAATATTATCGTCGTTTTTATAGTAGTTCTTGGATTATCGGCGGATTAGAATGCTACATTTAGCGATTCTCTACATTATACCCCATATCTCTTTGCCTTTATTAAGATAGCCTAGCTCCTCGTTATTCAACGGGCAGTGCTTGCCATAGATCGAGGGGAGGTTCCACATATAGCCGATATATTGAATGTTATACAAGAGCGCTTTATAGTATATGGCACACACTCCCCTATAAACTAGGCACAAAAGCTACGCAGTTTTGGGAAGCAGATCAATGAGATCACTACCTCTCTAGGATATATCTCTTGGACCGACGACGGCGAACACCTTAGCTACAAAGGCCTAGAACTAGGGATGACCGACTTAAAGAAGTTCCTGGCGACCCAGACAGCCGTTGCACAGTCGCTCTTAGAGGAGCTGCTACGTGTACATCCAGACGAAGAGCGAGATGAGGTTGTTCCACTAGTTAATCTTTTCCGGCTTAAGGACAATCCGGCTAATAGCAAGCCCAGCTAGTGCTTCCTAGACAACCCGCGGAATGACCACCTCCAAGGACAAGATCGATGGCTGCTTAATCGTATGCTCGATGAGACTTAGCTATAGTAAGAGTTCTTGATCAAGGGCGCGAAGGTCGTGTGGCGGCGTAAGACTGCTAAGCAATACCTAAAGCAAGCCAACACCTTCCTTAAGCTATTGCTTCTCCTTATCCATATTCTTGGGGGCCAACCTACACGAGGAACTAAGCTTCTTAGCTTATAGCTGCGTAATACTCTCCACGGGCTACAGCGGAATATATTTATCGAGAATGGACTTGTTGGCTTTGTTACCTTCTACCACAAGGGATACAGCGTCTCGGGGTCAACCAAAATCATCCACTAGTATCTGCCCGAGGCAATAAGTGAGCTCTTAGTCTACTACGTCTGGCTCGTCTAGCCATTCTGCGAGTAGCTGTGTATGCTTGCTCTCAATGAAAGCCCTAGTGCCCCAACCTTCCTTTAGGCGATTAAGAAAGGAACTTACAGCGAGCTGTAGCTAAGTAGTCGCTTGACGAACGTCCTCGTACAGCAGTTTAAGCAACATCTTAATACCGATGCAAATATCCTTCTTTGGCGGCATACAGCGATTACTATCTCTCGCCGGCATCTACGGCAAGCTAAGTTTCGGAAGGACTATGGAGCAGACGCTCCCGGAACCTAGAATGACGCACAGGCTGTACATGCGGCTAATACAGCTAGTATGATCTATGTAAGAGGGATTAAAGAAGCACCTGGTCACGTTGCTTCTGCACGAGCAGAGTACCGGCAGATTAGCAGAGAGTAGCATATATATCTAGGGTTTTCTGGCTTTCAGAGGTTGGCTTAGATACAACCTACAGTTCTACAGACATCCGACCTTAGATAGCCCACCAAATCCTTAGTCAATCACCAGGAGCCACTCAAGCACAAAGTCCTCGGTGAGTTGCCAATTCAAAACCAGATAACGAACCGCAATAAAATCAACGTCCATCTGCAAGAGATACCAAAAAGAGAGTTTGTACGCCGACAAACGAGGAAGCTAGCACATTATAAAAACGAATTAGACAGTATATTAAGTAATAGATCAGACTATGAGAAAGGGCCTACATTCAAACGCTGTCGTTCTTAAGTATAGACTTGTAGAGTTATTAGAAAATATATATAATCTTTAATGTATTATTTACAAAGCAATAATTCGCTAGGCTATTCGAAAGTGCAAAAATTCAACTATTCTCAAAGATGTCATCTAGCCAATTGCCTAGCAGATCCAAGCTATAGACGAGATCATAGAGGCCTTGGCTCTAGAGGATGAAGAAGAGGCGGAGCTAGCTCTCAAGCATACCATCCGGCGATTGTACTTGGCGCTAATCTACTAGACTATTGGCAGCGTGCTATTCAAATCACCCGTCTTGAGTTTCTGCGCTATACTTAGCAAGAAAGTCCGCGGGAAGGGCCGAGGATTATAGGAGGAGCCGGGGAATTTCAATAGCCACCTATTAGCTCTGACTTGGACTGCCCAGCTAGTGCTCTTTGACTATGCTTGTTTCTAGGAGCAAGACGACGAAGATCAAATCCCTGTCTTTCTCGCTAAGATCTGTAAGAAGTTCTTCCAATAGCTAGCCGAGACGCTATTTGGCCACATTCTACAGTAGTAGCTATACTTGTTTAAAGTTGGAAAGGCTACTATTGCAAAACACCAAGCTCGGTGGCTCTTGGACGGGCAGACGGTGGAATATCGCGGGGTGGAGTTGCAGATGTCGCAGATCTCCGACTTAGTGGTTTCTAAATATTAACAAGCCTATGCCCTACTCTATAATGAGCTCCTATTCCAAGCCTACCCCCTATGCGCGGGCGCTCTCCAAGCGAGAGTGTAGCACCGCGGCCCCGCCATTGGCCCGGGCGCGGCTGACTTAGCGCGCTCTAGTAAGAGTGCATCAAGTAGGAGTGCACTTTGCCTCGCCCGCCTCTACAGACCTCTCGAATAAGCTACGAGCGCGTAATGCTTGTCTACGACCCTACTCACAAGATTGTGGTATACCTAGCTTGCAAGTCAAGCATTATCCCTAAGGTAGGGAGCCAGGAGAGCCACCTACGCGCCGAGCCACACCGACTTTCTGGTGATACTCTTAAGGCAACGCTCCAACACTTAAGGAGCTACGGCCTAAGGACCGTTAAAGAGCTAAGGGGCCGGAAAGCCCGTCCCAAAGACTCGTGCGAGCTAATTAGGCCCCTTGCTCACTACGATGGCTTCCACTGCCTCTAGCCGAACTGCTTGTACTACACCCGCCACCCCCGGAAAATGAAGGAACACGTAGCTTCTATACACAAGATAAAAGCAATAGAGCACTAGAAGAGCCCTTTGTGGAAGGCTTGCACGCTCTAGACGTATTTTATAGGGCATGGGAGGATTGATTACTTTGTGGTAATAGACGACAAGCAAAAGGGAGGGGTGTCTGAGCAAGCTAGTGATCCCGTTCTCTCAACGCAACCTGAGACGGCATTGTTTGAAAAGCTAGAG
>NW_017263621.1:328115-330899 GCF_001500285.1 Mollisia scopiformis
CTGCTACACGATGAGCTAATGTTTGGTGCCCGAGACTTAACGCCTATGGAATCGTGGAGGCTAAAGGACGACTTAGACCTGGACGATTTTGGCGGCTCTTGGCTCTCGCATGCCCACAATGCCGAGTTCTTAGAGGGTGCTGAGCAAGCTCTGCTCTAGCGGATCCAAGGCAGCACTAAGCTTCGGGCTATGTTCTTAGCTAATGGGGACGGTAGATGCAAAGCTCTCAACCCTACAGCTATAGCCATCTACGAGGCACACGCTTAGGACTTCCTTAAGCGGCTATTAGTCCTCTGCTACATTGCACCTGGCCCCCCGCTGCGGGCCCTAGAGCTGCTGTTAGTCACGTGGCGCAATATAGCTCGCCAGCGCCACTTGTTTATTTGGGAGAAGCTAGTCATGATCTATACGCAATACTATAAGAGCTAGCAACAGTCAGGCGCCTACAAGGATAACATCCGCTTCTTGCCTAAAGCCATTAGCGATTTGCTCCTTATATACATTGCCTACGTTTTGCCTCTGCGATAGCTCTTCCTCCGCCAACAGAAGCCCGGTGCCCTACTCTCTCCCTACCTCTGGGCTAAGCTTGATGGGAGCGTTTGGACGGACGAGGCTTTGTTAGCTTGCTTACGTAAGGCTTGTACCCGTGCCCAGGTGCTAGCACTCCACAGCTCCAATTGGCGACAGATGGTAGCATCGATCACAAAAGAGAAGTTCTTAGCTAAAGAGCGGGCTGATTTTGAGCTTGAAGATGGCATGGGAGAGGAAATCGAGGATGAGCTAGATCTTGTGGCCTTAGCTAAGCTAAGCAACCACAGCTACCACACCTTTAATTATGCCTACGCTAGCACTACTACGCTCACTATAAGTGCTCTGCTCCACCGGAACTACCGAGCATCCGAGAGCTAGCGTATATTCTTCCGATTTAATCATATTCTCCAGGGAAAGAGGCTACGAGGTGCTTCAGAGACACTGTCGCTGCGAATGCTTGATGCTTCTAAGCGTACTCGAGTGTGTAAGAGAGGTGCTTATGTTGAGGCTAACCTGCTAGCCGTTGCTCGGAAATTGTATAATACACTGGACTTGCAATTCCGGGTCCCTAGTCAGCGGAATGGCGTGCTTGCCATCATAGGGCCTTAGCCAGCCGAGCAAGTAGTTCTAGTAATAGGAACCGGCTCTAGTAAGACTTTGGTCGTTATAATTGGGGCTACAATTGCAGATACTAGAACTATAATCTTGGTTCTTCCAATGGTGGCTTTGCGAGGTGATATGCTAAGACGCTTTCACCAAGTAGACATCCGGCCCCTAATCTGGTCTATCGATTGTAAACGATTAGCTTCACTAGTCATTGTATTAGCTAAAGCTATGTGTACTCAAGGCTTTTTGGAGTATTGTTATTTCCTAGTTAGCCGGCAGCAGCTAGACCGTATTGTGATTGACGAGAGTCATCTTACTATTACGGCTAGTGACTATCGGCCATGCATGGCTCAACTAGGCTAGTATGTTCGGCAGATCAGGACGCAGACGGTCTGGCTAACAGCAACCCTCCCTCTTGTGATGCAAGAGGAGTTTATCGAGCACAATAAGCTCGTGAAGCCTAGAATTATCCGGGAATCGACTAATCGGCCCAACATTAAGTATATGGTTAGCTTCGAGACCGGACTAGGCGCCCTCATTAAGAGAGCTGCTAATCTAGTCCAGGAGTGCTAGCCTATGCAAGAGATCTTTAACCACGCCCGAGACAAGATTATTATCTACTGCCGGACCCGGGAGGAGGTAGCTTAGCTAGCTAAGATCCTCTACTGCCCTACGTATACATCCAAATCAGGAACTAAGGAAGAGAAGGCTGCTATTATTGCTGGGTAGCTTAGTAATAGGGACTAGCCCGTAATTATAGCTACGTTTGCTCTTGGAATCGGGTTCGACTACCCTTACATCCGTTGGGTGATTCATGTCGACGCACCTTATAAAGCTATAGCCTTCTCTCAAGAATCTGGCAGAGTTAGCCGGGATGGGAGTAAGGCCTCCTCTATTGTTATGCTTAGCGCCACGTGGAAACCGCAGCTCGAGCCGGGCCTGTCCCTAGATGAGGAGGCTATGCAGTTGTACTTAGCCCAGCAGTACTGCTCCCGGGGCGTCCTGAGCCAGTTCTTGGACGACCAGCCGCACTAGCGGTGGTGTATACTAGGGGAAGAGGTGTGCTAGGTTTGCAAAGAGCCCCACTATGAAGCTCGGCCTCTCGATTTACGGTTTGGGCTGGCAGCGCCAGAAGAGGTAGCTTTCACTGGCCCTAAGGAGGTGCTACGACAAGACTACGTCCAGGACCAAGCACTCGACCGCTATGAGCAAGATCTGGAAGCGGTAGCCGGCATATGCCTCTCTTGCCGAATGCAGGGCCGTCGGTTTAACCACGCCCCGCAAGCATGCTCTCGACGCTTCCATTGGATCCGTGCCAAGGACGAGGCCTACCAAGCGCGCAAGAGCGAGGGCAAGGAGTGGATCCAGCGCTACGTGGCCTGCTAGAAGTGCTACTAGCCGCAAGACCTCTACCGAGTTGCAGATCCAGATCATAAGGAGATCGAATGCCGCTTCCCCGACGTAGTGATGCCACTCTGCTACAGCGTTTACTGCCGGCCAGGCGGGCAAGCGTGGCTACAAAGGCATTTTAGACGATCGTTTGCTACATAGCTTGATTATATGCTCTGGCTAGGCGAGACGACTACTTTGGCAGGGAACGAGTGTATTCAAGCTAATTGCGTAGTCGCGCAAGCATTAATAGAATTA
>NW_017263622.1:0-5844 GCF_001500285.1 Mollisia scopiformis
TCCTTAATGCTCCTCCACGTGACCTAGAGCTCACTAGGATGACTCAGCGAGCTCTCGTGCACGTAGTCGTAACACTATCCCCCATTCCTCTTAGCGCAGTCCCGTGCGCATAACTAGTGTAAGGGAAACATCTCACAGTCGCCATACTTCTTCTTCCCTTTCTATTATAAACGACAAATCCCTAAGGAAACGCCTCGAATAGCTAAAACTCGCAAGAAAGATAGAAGACGTTAGCTACGAAATAATACTCTACTCTTACTGTGCGAAGGAAAACCGTCGGTGCGTAATAGAGTCCTTTGTCTCTTCTCGGTGTGCTAAGTGCGTTCGCCGCAGACGCTCCTGCGATAAGCTCTCCAACAAATAGGAAAAGAACGTTCCTAGAGAGAAGGACTAGGAGTCGATCGAGCGACAAAAGGCTCGCCTAGACAAGTAGGAAGAGGAGGCGATAGCGAAAATCCTTCGCCTCTGAAAACAAAAGAGGTTTCTCTTAAAGAGAAAGAAAGAAATAATGCGTTGTGGTCTGCGATACCTCAACGAACTAGATTCTATAGAAGAGAAGGAAAGGCTAGAGAAGGAAGAGCGGGAGCGGGCCGCAGCCTCGTCTCTAGCTGCCTAGGAACCTTCCAATATCGATTAGAATGCCCTAGAAGCGTCTCTCCTTCCTGCTCCTAGCGACCCTTCCGCCCCTATTCCCTTCTAGGAAGGCCTGGATACCGGTGGTGAAAGTTAGTTAGGATCTCAGGGCAGCTAAGATTCGATTTAGGCTCCTAAGTGTTCTCTAACTATAGGTATCCTTACCACTTAATTAAATACTTAATCCTCCCCTTAATATACTTATAATCTAGTATTTGTTTTACCTTATACTCGGCATTTGGGTTGACTAGGTCGATCTCGACTTAAGGAGCTAGTGGCGCTCCCGGTGGCGCGAGCTCGAGAAGTAATATATAGAATGTTAGGTATATCCTTATATTCTTAGGCAACTACAATTCATAATTAACAAGTCCTTTCACTCTTTTGATTTTATATAGCCCAAGCTTCCTATAGTCGAGTTTGTCGCTTAGCCTCTTAGTTTTAATGTTTTTTCTGATTAAATATACCCTATCCCCCTCTTTTAGCGTAGGTTCCTAGCTACATCGCTTGTTGTAGTAGTGCGTAGTGCGCTTAGAAACAAACTATAACTCAGAGGCTAGCTAGGTGTGTAGTTCCTTGATCTTAGAGACACGGATCCTAGCTAGGTTATTGTCGATGGCTGTAATGCCTAGTTCTCTATATGCCACGGGTTTATAACCGAAGTTAGCATAGAAAGGTGTTTCTTTCGTAGTCTCTGTGGTTAAACTATTGTACGCGAACTGGGCGAGCGGTAGTAGTGCTACCTAGTCGTCCTGTTGGTAGTTGACATAGCATCTTAAGTATGCTTCGACTACCTAGTTCATTTTCTCGTTTCCTCCGTTAGTCCATGGATGGAACGCAATAGTTATTTTCCTCTTAATCCCTAGGGCGGCCGTGAGAGCAGTCTAGAATTTAGAGGTAAAGAGCTTGTCTCGATCTGAGAGTATCTCTTCAGGCAAGCTATGCCGGCTGACTACTTCCCTAAGGAAAGCGTGGGTAAGCTGCTTAGCCGTGCTTGCCTCCTAGTAGGGTACTAGTATCATGTATTTTGTGAGTCTTTCTATAATAACTAGGATTAAGTTGTACTTAACTCCTGATACTAGATCTTTAGATAGCGGGAGCTTCGTGATAAAGTCCCACGATATTAATTTCCAGGGGGTGTTCGGTATAGGGACTGTCCCCATTAATCCGTATAGTGCGAGGCGACTTGTTTTGTTCCTAGCATAAGTGTCACAACCCTTAATAACCTTCTTAACGAGGGCTCTTATTAACGGACACTAGTACTCTCTCGAGAGTCGGAGGAAAGTCCTTCGTTCCCCTTGATGGCCATAAGCCGGCAATCCGTGTTGTTCTCTTACGACTTCTTCCCTAACACTTAAGGGGAGGTAAATCTTTCCGTCGTATGTGAGTAGTCCTCCGGGCGTCTTCTTAAAGTACTAAGAGACGGAACCTGCCATCGGGTCCGTAGCATAGGCCTCTCTAATACAGGCCTCCAGCGGAGTCCCGTCTAGGCGTCCTAAAGAGGCTATTTCCCTGATCGCCGGTGCTAGGTCCCCGTTGTCGAGGGTACGAAGCAAGGGTTGCTCATCGTACACTTTATCGCTCTCGTATCCAGGTTTCTTGCTAAGGGCATCTGCCCTCGGGTTCTATGTGCCCGGCACGTGCTTGATCCTCAGATCAAAACTAGTAAGTTCCTTAGACTATCGTACCAACCTTCGATTGTTAAGGACTTTAGTAGTTGTAAAAGCCCGAAGATTTATATAGTCGGTGTGGATAGTAACTAGGAACTTAGCCCCTTGGAGGTACACTCTCTAGTGCTTAAGTGCCTCTACTATTACTAGAAGCTCTTTCTGGTAAATATCGTAGTTCTGCTCTACAGGTGACATCTTTTTAGAGAAATACGCGACGGGGTGTAGCTTCCCATCGTCAGCTTTCTGCAAGTGCACTACCCCTATAGCCGTGTCTAATGCGTCGGTTTCGACGATACTTTCTCAGTCTTCCCTATATTGCTAGAGTATTGGTTCTTTCGAGAATCTTGACTTTATTTCCTAGAAGGAGGCCTCCGCTTGGGATGTTTATACGAACGGGACATCCTTCTTAGTGAGCGCCGTAAGCGATTCTATAAGCTTAGAGAAGTCTCGGATGAACATTCTACAAAAGTTAGTAAAGCCTAGAAAGGACTAAACGTCTTTAACCGTCTGGGGAGACTACCACTCTCTTATCTCCTGTATCTTATCCGGATCGATTAATACTCTCCCTGGCTTAATAACGTACCCTAAGTACTTCGTACGGGTGATTCTAAAGTCGCACTTCTTAAGTTTGAGCTTGGAGCCGACCTTAGAGAAGGCCTCGAGGACTAGGCGTATGTGCCCCTCGTGATCCTCTTTCTTCTGTGAATACACTAGAATGTCATCTATATAGCAGACCACGAACTTGCCTAAGTATTCTCGCAGAATATTCTCGTTCTGTCGTTGGTACGTGGCTAGTGCGTTTGTAAGCTCGAACGGTATAATAGTGTATTCCTATAAGCCGGAAGGCAGCAAAAAGGCTATCTTCCACTCGTAGCCTTCCTTGATCCTAATTAAGGCAAAAGCTGTGTTCTGGTCTAGCTTCGTATAAATAACTGCCGACCCAATCGCATCTCTCAAACTCTGGAGATTGGGTAAGGGGTACACATCCCTTACCGTGGCGTTGTTTAGTCCTCTGTAATCCACATAAGGCCGCCCCTTTGGATCGTCCTTCTTGTGTGCGATCAGCATATTCGATGCTATAAGGGACTTAGATTCCCTAATCTATCCCTTTGCTAACGCTCTTTGCACGTACTCCTCGAGTATACCCAACGTCTGCGGGTTGTGCCGGTGAAGCTTCTAGTAAGGCGGCTACTTGCCTTCTTTTAGATTAATCTCGTGATCTCAGGGCTAATGTTTGGGCAGGGCCCTCAAGTCTTCGGGGTCCTCAAACAACTCAGCGTACTTCCTATAAGGATGAGGTATTCCTTCCCATCCCTAGTCAAGCTATCTAGTGTTTGCTTGATCTTGTGCCTTAGAGGCTGTGGCACTAGCCTCCTTAGGTCCTTATAGTCATTCGTTTGGGCAATTACACCGATTAAGCCTCAAACTCTGTTTCGTCTAATCGAGTTCTAGGTTGTGCTTCTATAGCTAAGGAATCCCTAGAACCATTTGGTGTCGACCGATCGGGGCGATGTCCAAGACAATCATCTCGACATATCCCTGTATTTTCATTCGTAGGGGGTTTGTCTTATATACGACCCTTCCCCCATCCTAAGCGATAGCTGTCTCGTCTATCGTACTCAGCGAATATAGCTCGTCTTTTAGCCAGGCCGATAGTCCCAGCTAGGATACTATCTCCCTAGAGATATAGTTCCCTTGAGCCCCTGAATCGAGCATAACTAGGACTGAACTGCCCTAGACAATCGCTCGTATGTGGAAGTGATTCGTACTTCTCCGCACTATCCTAATAGTTGCACTTAATTGCCTAGGAGGTAAAAGTATGAATCGTACCGAAGCCTGTTGTCGGCTTTCCACTGTGTTGATTTCCGTTACCCTTTGATTGGTATACTAGCATTCCTATTCCTTTAGGGCTATTATCCACTCAACGAGCCTATAGGGGGTTCTTTCGCGCAAACGTGCCCCAAGTGGGTTATCTTGTCTTTGTATAGCGATCCTTGCCTTATATCCCTCAAAGGGTGGGAATACCACCTCCCTCCATACCCAAAGGTCTGTAGAGTAGGCGATTATCTCCTATATTTGCCCCACCTCTAGGATCTCGTCCAAGGTCTGGGTCTGGTCTTCCCTCCCCGAGAAGTACGAGACATGCACTAGCGACCGAGCCCAGGTTGTGCGGAAAGCGATTCTCTACGCATCCCGATATACAATAGTATAATATATTCTTGTCTCAGGCAAATCTATTCCGCTCTACAGCGGACTCTTATACTCGCCCTTCCTCCCGTACTTTGGTTCCTAGGTCACTAAAAGTCCACCGATGCTAGCGACGATCCATTCCTCGTTGACCTCAGGGAGAGGGTCTGTGGGAGCCTCGACTAGTTTAACTTCTCCAAGTTAATGGTTTTCTTCTTAGACACTCCTCTCAACTAGAGTCCCTGATTCCTCTGACCCGTCGTTAGAATCATAGAGTTCTGGCGTACCGTCTAGAGGTCCCTACTAGCCGCTGTCTGAGCCTGGCTGAGTATCGTGCTCCCATTCTTCCATACGATGGGTAGCATTAGCTTGTCTCAAGGTCTCGGTTTCCTTGGTGGCGTTAGCTTGCTTGCCCTTTCCCTTGTTGTGAGAAGATGCAATATAGCCAGGCAGTCCACACTCGTAACAGAGTCCCTTCTCTCGATGTTCCTTCCTAACTTCCGGCGAAAGCTGCTTCCTAGGCTTCTTCCCATAAAAGCCTCCTCTTTTACTCTTCCTCTGGCCTCTAGTTGTGGTTGCGTCGAGCTGTATGAGATCCCCTTTATTATATAACTTTAGGGAACCCTGTAGTTGGCGATGGGAGTACACCCCTTTTCGCTCAAGGCGCCTCTCGTAGAACCGTTCGTCGAATTTTGCGGCTAGGCGTATGGTTTCCTAGAGGCTAGTGGGTTCTGGCTCTACTCGGGCGAGCTCGTCCTTAATGAACTCCTTGAGGCCCATGTAGTACGTTCTTTTCAGAGCCTTTCCATCCCATCTAGCCTGACTAGAATACTGCTAGAACTTAGAGGTATAGTCCTTGACAGACCCTGTCTGTCGTAGCCTCATCAATTCCCTTTCGGCCGTTTTCTCGACTTCTAGATCCCTGTAAACCCCCACTATAGCCTTCTTAAATCCTCCAAACCCTCTGAAGATAACTTTAGTTTCTTCCCTAGCACTGTTGAGGATCGTTCCAGTTGTCGCGTGTCGATTAGTCATATAGTCAGACAAGTAGGCCTTGAACCAGTTGAAGGCTAGTCCCCTTAGGTAGCTAGCGGCAAAAGCTACTTTGGCCCCCTCGCTAGGGAACAAGTGTGGGTTGAACATCAAATAGATATCCATAGAACAAAGGAATGATTCGAGCTTGTGTCGGGTGCCGTCGTAAGTGTCTAGTACCTTGACAGCTGGGGTACGTTCCTGTACTGCGATGGTCGTCACCTCCGTGGGTACTAGGGTCTCTGCTCGTCCAGAGGTAGACATAGTTGCCGAATGCTAACTTCAAGACCAGGTGCTCAAAGTGTCACAACTCTCTCCTTACCCT